>NC_138303.1:72455000-72480000 GCF_965601325.2 Salmo salar
CAAATGTTGGCCTCTTTGGGATTGCATGAGGCGTTTGTTTTCATTGCCCCTGCCCTGCACTGAGAAAAGCCCTGGTGTTGGTATATAGGACTAGTTGTTCCCCTGTTCCGAGCGCAGGCTCTCTCTCGCTCGCTCTGTCTCGCGCTCTTGTGTCCCTAAACATTGTTTGTTCAGCACACTTTCTAAGCGCTTAAAGAACAAACTCCTTTCTTCTCAAAGTTCTCTGTGTGTAGAACTATTTCAGCAAACATAACACTGAAGAAGATGAAATAGAGAAGAGTGGTAGCTAACAAAAGTGGAAACACAGAACAGAAGGAGAGAGAGGGAGGAAGCAAAAAAGTTGTCGCTGCAAACAGTAGGCAGTGCCAAGCCATCTAGAGTTACAATGGCACTTAAACCAAGCCTGCTATTTTGCGTTCCACACGTAGCCTTGCTTATTTTTTGTAACACAGTTATCCCGCTGGCTCAAAAGATGGAGATTAGATGTTTAAATAGTAGGTGAAAATGACAGGATGCTACTTCTCTAGTTCAACAATTCCAAGCACTCGAAGACTTCAAGGCTAATGCCAAGGACACTTCCAAGGACACCAATTCAGCTTTTCAAAATGAGGCCCTAGATGTGTTTGGAGCATGGTACTGTTGATTTATGCAATTTTTCAAGGACGACTCCATCCATGCACTCTGAAATGGACCGTTTGACAGAGCCATGTAATTTTCCTATGATTAGAGTCCCTTGCTAGTGTGTCCAACTTAGAGGACTTTTATTTAAGTGTCTGTCTGAAGTGCAGAATGGTGGCTAACAGTGTTGACAGGCTAACAGTAACAGTGTTGACAGGCTAACAGTGTTGACAGGCTAACAGTGTTGACAGGCTAACAGTGTTGACAGGCTAACAGTGTTGACAGGTGCATATTGAACCTGGTCCCACGCGCGCACACACACACAGCATATGTTTTTCTATCCTTGTGGGGACCTAAAATTGATTTCCATTCAAAATCCTATTTTCCCTAAACCTTAACTCCTAACCCCAAACTTAACCCCTGACCCTAATTCTAACCCTAAACCATATTTTTTTTTAAACCTTAATTTAACTAGTCAAGTCATTTAAGAACAAATTCTTATTTTACAATGACGGCCAAACCCTCCCCTAACCCGGACGACGCTGGGCCAATTGTGTGCCGCCCAATGGGACTCCCGATCACGGCCGGTTGTGAAACAGCCCGGGATCAAACCGGGGTCTGTAGTGACGCCTCTAGCACAGAGATGCAGTGCCTTAGACCGCTGCACCACTCAGGAGTCCTGGGAGAATTTCTTGTTTTAATATCCTTCTGGGGACTTGGGGATTTGTGGTACCCACGAGGATAGGAGCGGCAGGTAGCCTAGCGGTTAGAGTGTTGTAGTAGTACGGTGAGTACCTGAGCAAGGCATTTAACCCTCATTTCCTCCAGGGGCGCTGTACTACTATGACCCTGTAAAACAACACATTTCACTGCACCTATCTGGTGTATGTGACTAAACATTTTTTTTTTTTTTAATACATTTTTGTAATACAAGCGGGCACACATTCAAGGGTAAATTAAACCATTTACCGGCGTACTATTAACCGTGTTACTACTATGGTATAGTACTGCTATCACCGTACTACTACTACTATGGTATGGTACTGCTGTCACCGTACTACTATGGCTGACCCTCTAAAACAAAACATTTCACTGCACCTATGTGACAAAACGTTCTTTTTATTATACAAGCATAAGCACACACACATTCATGGACAAATTAAACCAAGTAACAGCCCCAGATTCATACAAAGCACTGCTGTTTAGCCAATATATCATCTGTACAGTCTCTGCTGTGGTTGGTAAAGGCAGCTTACTACTGATCAGTGTTCTGTTGTGTTCCGTGTTGGGTGTGATCCTGCCCCAGTCCCACTGCACCTAGATCAGTGTATTGACAGCCTTGATGCTAACCTGAGGGGTATACTACGAAGCACGCTAGATCTACTCAGGCATTTCTAAAGCTAGACAGCTTTAGTTAGCATTCCTGAAGGATTAGTTCTGAAGGATTAGTTGCCATAGAAATGTACCTGACTAAAAGGTGAGCCACTTTCGTGGTACCGGTTATCCCGAGTTAAACTCAGTTGGCCAAAGTTAACTGACTAACTCCTCAAACTACATTTGTAGTATAGGTTAAAAGCTGAGCTGTCTTCTGCGGCTGCTGAGGGTCTACCACTCATAACAATGAGAGAATCTCAAGGGTTTAAGTTTGTTTTGCCACACAAACAAGACCCCACTTAACTCTGTTTGTGTCTTTGACTGTGTACACATGAGCATTTATCGTCCCCACTCCCCCCACCCATCGCTGAGGTCAGTGCTTGGACGTGTTGCTCCAGCTAGTTCCTTTTTGATATGTCAATCACAGGGATGGGAAGCGGAAAGGTACGCGGTAGGCCGTGTGGGGGAGGTGGGTGTGTGTTGGAAGGGGTCTGGTGCCTGGGAGATACGGAGCAGACCCTTTCAGGCACAAAGGACAGCGAGGGCCATTCAGTTTTAATGTGTGTGTGTGTATCCATAATGTGTGTGCAATGATGGGGGTGAACACAGAGACTGTTGTACTGTGTATCTGTGTCTGTGCATGAATGGACCACACAAACCATACAATTCACTGCACAGTCTTGCAATCAATGGTGGATTGTAAAACATGGTCTCTGCAATAGTAACATTGTGTTTAAGTAAAGCAATTTACCTGGGATTGATTGGGAGATATAGTCTAGCAGCTTCAACTAGGACAAAAGCAAATTGCTTGTTGGTCACTAATTGGCATGCCTAGCTTAGTAATAGATGTTGTCGGTGTTGTAAGGTGTCACACATACCTAATGTTGAGAAAGGGAGTACATGGGAGTTTGTTTCCTACTTCCGGTCCTATAGGGAAAACGGAGAGTCATTAATTATAATGGAACCACTTTCTTAGCTATAAATTATGCAAAAAATGTCCTTCTCAAAATGATTTTCTCATTTTCATACAAGTCATAGGCTCAATCAAATGAATGACTCCCTGAAATTAGAATGAAATTCTATGTCCCCCTGCATTCGACAAAACCATCTTACAAGGCCTACAATGTGAGTGTATGGCACTATAGGCCTATAGCATCAAACTGTTGCGAGTAACTGGTGAAGTAGGCTTCTGCATCTAAGCTTGTCAGGTCCAGTGCTCACAGCCAGATCAAGGTCGTATTCATTAGGAACCAAACAGAAGCAAACAGACCGACATGGAGAGGGAGTCGAGGGACTACCTGAATTTGTCCATTGTTTACGTTTGTTTACGTTTTCCATTACAAAACGTTTTGCTACGATATGTACTATTGAATTCGACCAAGATATCAGTTCCTCCGTGGTCTACTGAGTAGCACGAAAGAGACGCTCACCTGCTGTGTGGGACGCTCCAGTCCTCATTTATATTTCATAAGAACGTGGGCAGGCAAGCAGGGGGGGCTCAGCTGGGGACAAATCAGTCTCATCATCCCACCTTATGATTGTCCCTCCTTCCTTCATGCTTTATTCTGTCAGCTCCTCTTTCAATGTTCTCTTTGTTAGCTAGCTCATCTAGGAAGGGAAGGGACTTGCAACGTTTACATTTGAGGTTCTCTCTCTTCCACTTGCGAAGTCATAGCAAAGGGATTAGGAATTGAGTGTTAAAGTGGTTTCTTCTGTCGGGGATGATACCCGAGCTGGGTTTGTGTGACGCGAAGACAAAGTGATTTGTTCAGTGACGAGGGAGGGTGATTTTTCGGTTTTGTTTTCTACACAAAGCGCCTCAGAGTAAGAGTGCTGTTCTAGGATCAGATCCCAACAGTCCGTATAATCATATTCATTATAATCTACAAGGGATAACTGATCCTGGATCAGTACTCCTACACTGAGACGGTTTGTGAATACTTGCCTCGGGCTCGGCATAACTGTCAGGGGTTGTGAGGGATGATATTTGTTTTGGTTCTACTGAGAGACTCTCTTAGCTCTTGCTTGGGAGGGGGGGAGGTTAGACAAAGGTTAAAGGGTTGTTTCAACCAAATTATCTGTTGTCATCTGACCACATCCACGCCCTTATGCCATTCGACCCAAAACCCCAAACACGAAGCACTGTGTCTCTCATACTTTCTCTCTCCCTCTCTCTTCCCCCATTTCCCTCTCTGTATTCCAGCTTTCACTCGCGGATGAACAGAGCGAATTGACACGGAATGGCTTTGAGTCCAAAGAGCTGCAGTACTTGGTCCAGATCTACTGCCAGGTATGACAGAGTAATCCCCCGGGTGCTGTGATATGCTGCAGTGTCATTCTCACTCAATCAGTGCTCTCTCATATACACTTGCACACACACTCACTTGCACGCAAACCCACACACTCTCACAAAGACGCACAGTCACATGGAAAATCACTGTCTTTTGAATCTTGTCAAACACCAAATGATGAACGTCCAATACTGTAAATCATACCCAGCACACCCCTCTGTTAGCTAGTAACATTACGGGATTGGCTTATTTTTCTGAAAACACTTTGGGTCATGATTGAAGAATCTTAGTTGCGGGAACGGTGAAGCTGGAACAACCAAACTACTCAACAGAAAGGTCAGATTGGTGATAAGGGTCTCGGGGGAGGAGAGTGACAGTGAAATTATGCCGTTTGGCCTTATCCACGATGTTCACAAGGTGTTGAGTAGCAACAAAACACACAACTTGAAAAAGACGGCTGGCATACCATCGGAATCTTCTCCTTGGCAATTGTTTCCCTCTCATCAGAGACCTAGCGAAGCAATTCAATAAAACCCATGCCAATTTCATCGTCTATTGATCAAAATGTATTTTTTAAACGTTTAATAACTTGGGTGTTTCTCCTAAATGTAACATGTAGGACATCTTTAGGGACTTCCTGGTTAAAGGTTCACTGAAGACATGCCTTTCTTCCATTTTACTGAATTTCATTTTCTTAAGCTTGTGCTTTCCAGTACCCACAATGGTGCACATGTCCCACACAACCCAGTAGCTTCGGTCTAACCCCTTCCACTGACTCACTCCATTCAGGTTTCACACATTTTTCCTCTAGATCGTATTCCATTTGCATGACCTTGGCAATGCCACGAAAAACGGGTGGCTCTGTCCTTGGAAATTCCATCTTTCCTTGGCTTGGCGTTGGAAAGGGGAGCTGAAACTGCTGCACTGTTCCATAAAAAAGGGGGGAAAGGAGGGTGAAAAATTGGCCCAGAGCCACCCTCTTAGTACAGAAAGCGGAGGAGAAAGAATCCAGCACTCAGGAAAGATCGCTTTAGTTCCACACACTAGTAAGGGAACAGACAAACAAAGGAACTGACTGGAAGTCCCAGTGTCTGAAAGTGGGACAAGCTACTGTAGCACACCAAGTACTATACGGAGCCTTACAAAAATACTTCTACAGTCCTGATTCCCTCCCGGTTATTCCCTTATGGCTGCACTAGGATCAGTGGGGCTGGTCGACGCTCTGCAGTCCCAGTCACTCCAGCTCTGGCCCCAGTTCAGAGGGATTTTTCGGGGTCAAATCAAAGCAACCAATTTTTTTTTTTTTTCTCCCTCGTTCTGGAACTGGGGTTTTGAGGTTTGCAATCACTCTTGTGAATCGAAAAAGAAACGGTGGAAAACTCAATGGAACTCAATGGAAAATAGGAAGACAGGAGTAGCTTTGAATGCGATGATGAGCTGAGGGCAAAGTTCATTTGGTTTGCACTTATACTACTGGTTTTGTCATCTGCATACAGCTTCTGAAGCATATTCTACCATTTTCTTTCTTTTGATATAGATGATGGTAAGTGCAGGGAAATGGACCGATTCCATGTTGGGAGCGCATACCTTTCGACTTTCCTTCTGGAGAACAAAAGAAAGAGGGGGTAGGAAGAGAATAGAAAATAATGGGTGGGAGGAGTGGAGAGATGTGTAAAGGGGTGACCCACAGAAATGCAGCTTCATGTCAGGTTTGTGTTGTCCTTTCAGAAATGAAGGTGGCCGGAGGCTGTAAGCCAGACATCGGGAAGTCTGCCTGGATGAGGGATAGTTACCACACACTGGGGACGTGGGCATTGGACCAGGGAGCAAAAAGAGAAAAGGGGGGACAAGACTGGTATCGGAGATGGAACACATGGCCTGCTAAATGGGCTATAACTGCGAATTATTCTGCGTTTTGATAAGCTTGCAGTGTGTTCACCTTCTGCTTGAAATTCAGTAGGTCCTTGAAATGTTGCCTTTTTTTGCCAACCTGGAAGTGGCTATGGCTAATAGAATTATGGATAATTATTTGTCAGCCCATAAAGGGGGACTGTTGGACGCTTGTCTTCCAGAACCTGCTGGAAGACAGGATACACAGTACTCTGATCTGGCAGAGCTTTCAGAAGTATTAACCCCAACTGCCACCACCATCCTCAGCCATTCTCCATTTCCACTCTTCCTTCTCCTCCTCTGCTCCCCACAATTAAGTTATGACCCCTGTCGTGTCTTTGGCATCATTAAAACTGAAGACATGTTTATCAAATAACTCTGTAATTATTATTATTATGCGATTAAACTGATTAATCTTGTAACTGTAATTAACTAGGAGGTCGGGGCACCAAGTAAAATATTCAGATTACAAAGTTATAATTTTCCTAATATAACTTTCATTTATCATAATATCTGATCTTTGAGTCTTCTGATTTAATGACGTATTCTTTACCTTGGTCAGTCTCATTCCAAACGTCGTAAATTGTTGGTTATCTGCACGAACCCAGTCTGCCCTATGAGTCATCCATACATCAATTGTGTTAAAATCATTTATTTACTAAACTAAATAATTCAACAGAAATGCATAATCAAACAGATGTGGCAACAAAGAAATGATAGGAGAATGTGGGCTAAACCGGCATGGCGGCTTGTTAGACAAAAGGGGGGTGGGGTCAGCTGAGAAGACACGACAGAGTTGATAAATATTAACAATTGAAATGCTAATCCTTTGCACAATGAACGCTCACTCATTCGGGAACAATTGCAATCAATATATATATTTACGCTCAGTGTGTCGTCGGGATCTTTGTTGAAAAGTTCTGTTCTGTTGGAGAGTTTTGTCCTCGCGTTCTCTCTCTCTATGTTAGAATGGATATTTCAAAGCGACATTCATTAATGTCGTTGTAGAATGGATGTTTCGTCGGTCTTCGCGTTCAATGATACCGAATTCCTAGCTGCAGACTAGTAATTAATATCAAAGACTTGTTCTTATTCTGTATCGATCGTCTAATAGTTTAACCACGTGGTATGGTTAAAGTTCAGTAGAGGGATGCATGGTCAAACCTATTAGCCAACTCGTAATGGAGTGGAGGCCTGGTCTTAGGAAAGAAACCCTGGGTGGGGGTTTATATACTGAACGTAGAAAAGGCTGTCACATGACGCCAGGTCCTGTCTGTGTCCCTGGGGGCGTGCCGATGACTTAGTTAAGACTCCAAAGGGAATTGGAGTTTCCTTCATTAACAGTCCAAAATCACATTGCACAATATCACAAACAGTTCTATCCTTATTCATTAATTTTATACAACCATTTAGATGTAAGTCTCATAGCTGAGGCTAGTATATAAACATTATTATGGTAATATGGCCGTATTGTCTCTCATGAGTTTCACAAAATTGTACCAAACGGACCAGTTCTTCACCAATCTTTTATACCTTCTCCAGAACACAAATGTTGTTCGGTTCTCCAATTCTGTGAGGTGGAAGAATCCTTTGTTCTCTATACTGTGAAACACTCTGTCTCTTTATACTGTGGCCATGAGGTGGGACATTTTCTTAGGAATTTACGACCCCTTCTGACCACAGCAGCCTGGGTGTAGGAGACAGAGGGAGATGGTGAAGAGGTGCAGGGGGAGGGGTCAACTGTGCTCGCTGTACCCAAAGAGGGCAACGTCATGACACCCCTTTCTCAGCCCATGAGCTACATTATCCCCAGGGTAAATCCTAAAAGAACCTGTTCCCGGTGCTGACCAAGGGCCTGTCCCAAATGGCACCCTGTTCCCCATAGGGACATTGCCCGAGGCTCACATCACAATTCGGCACCCTTTCATTTAGATTTCAAAAAGCCCTGGATGGCTTTGTCAATCGCCAGCCGGCCCCGATGTATTCCCCCCCAAAGATTTGTCTGTTAAGAGTTAACGTATGGATCTGTGTGAATTATCGAGTTCTTGTGTTGTACTCCCAAAATAGCCTCGGCGAATTGATGACTTCATAAATGGATTCCAAACTTAGCTTTCCAGGCCAGCACAGTTAAAGTGTGAGTTCAGTGAGCTTCAGTGGCAACATATTTAGGAGCTGTTCCATTCTGTGTGGCATGGTGCCTGTTGGATTTACTCACAATACTAATACAACAACTGATTACCCCACCACATATGTTTCTGGTTTGATTAATAGCAGTACATCCAATATTATAAAATATTGTATTTTTCACTCAATGTTCTGTAGTAGATTCAGGGTACATCGTCCTCTTTCAGGTTAAAATGGGCCCCCCTGTTGAAATTGAAGGATATAATGTCCACCTCTCTTAATTCCACCAGATTTTACCCCTCTTAATAATCCCAGCCATTTAGATTCATCCCCCTCTCCAGTCCCTCCTCCGCCCATCCATCCATCCACTATCCCTTCGTCAGTTTTTTAGCACTGCCTCACATTGGCAGACTGGTGCTCTGCTTGGGGCAACCACAACCAAACTACAACCATACAAATGGCTGGTCCCTGTCCCCCAGTGGAGTGTTCTGTGGGGAGTCACCCTATCAGGCTTTTTATCCAACCCTGCTCAAACACAACTGGATCTTGATAAGCCGGTCTGTTATTGTCACAGCCGTGTATATTCCCCCTCAAGCCGATACCACGACAGCTCTCAAGGAACTACACTGGACCTTGTGCAAACTGGAAACTGCGTATCCTGAGGCCGCATTTATTATCGCTGGGGACTTTAATAAAGCAAACTGAGGAAAACGCTACCGAAGTTCTATCAACACATCGCCTGTAGTACTCGCGCTTCAAAAACTCTCGACCATTGTTACTCTCCCTTCCGGGATGGCTACAAGGCGCTCCCCCTCCCTCCCTTCGGCAAAATCAGATCACGACTCCATTTTGCTTCTCCCTTCCTATAGGCAGAAACTCTAACAGGAATTACACATGCTAAGGTCTATTCAACGCTAGTCTGACCAATCGGAATCCATGCTTCAAGACTGTTTTGATCACGCGGACTGGAAAATGTTCCGGGTTGCCTCTGAGAATAACATTTACGTATACACTGACACAGTGACTGAGTTCATTAGGGATTGTATAGGGGATGTTGTTCCCACTGTGACAATTAAAACCTATCCAAAGCAAAAACGGTGTATAGATGGCAACATTCGTGCAAAACTAAAAGTGCGAACCACCACATTTAACTACAGCAAGGTGACGAATACAAACAGTCCAGTTATGCCCTCTATAAGGCAATCAGAGACAAAACGTCAGTACAGATACAAAGTGGAGTCGCAATTCAACGGCTCAGACATGAGATGGTGATTTTTGCATTTTTTATTTGTCAATGTAATCTGCCTGTCCAACAATTTGTTTTTTTTACTTGCCCGGGCAAGTGGACAGCGTTAATGTCGAGCCCTGCCCCCTCTCTGATCCCCCTAGTAAAAGCATAGAGCTCCCCTCCTGTCACCCCATCTCAGCGGTGGATTCTGAATTAGGGCGTGAGGGGTATCTGTTACCAGGCTAGTAAAGCAGCCAAGGGCTTATGCACCTCCCCTGTCTTTTGAAACGTTCTCTCTCTCTCCTCTCTTTCCCACTGGCTGACTCTCTTGTTTTTTCTCTGCAGGGCCGGAACTGGATTGTGAAGCGCAGCTATGAAGATTTTCGTGTCCTGGATAAGCACCTGCACCTCTGCATATATGACCGCCGCTTCTCGCAGCTGCCGGAGGTGCCTCGATTTGACAGTCTGAGTGATCGCACCGAGGTAAGACGCCTGGTCTCAGTACAGCTGATGTGCCACCCCTCCCCTCCCAACACCCCTATACCACCATTCAGATGGTCTCTCCCAGTCTCCAGTCTCCCACTTTGAATGCCGCCTCAGAGCTTATGACTGCAAGGACTATATTATGCCCTTCAGGGTTATACATGATAACGGTTTAGGGTTCAGACAGAAACCAGAGGCAAAAGACAGGGCTCGCTTCAGAACAGTTTTGCGACCGTTTCCTTGCTAGAGTGAAATACCAGTACAATGTCCATGCCGTTTTTGCTTGTTTTACAAACTCCTGCCTAGGTCTTTGTTGCAGGCTGATTCATGGCCTAAATGAGTGAAAGTGTCCAATTGTGCTGTTTTTAATGGTGTCTAATGGCCTAGTGTTAAGAGGGAGACAGCTGTATAGTCTCTGTGTTTACGTGTTTAGAAAGCCTCTCCATCCCCGCTGAGCTGTGACGGGAGCTTTCGCTCTCATACACCCCCCCTCTCTCTTTTCCCCCCCCTCTCTTTTCCCCTCTCTCTTTTCCCCTCCCTCTCTCTACCCCCCTCTCTTTTCCCCCCTCTCTCTTTGCCTCCTCTCTCTTTGCCTCCTCTCTCTTTGCCTCCTCTCTCTTTGCCTCCTCTCTCTTTGCCTCCTCTCTCTTTGCCTCCTCTCTCTTTGCCTCCTCTCTCTTTGCCTCCTCTCTCTTTCCCCTCCCTCTCTCTTTCCCCTCCCTCTCTCTTTCCCCTCCCTCTCACACACACACTCTCACTCTTTACAGTAGTTTTCACAGCAAAAGCCCACTTGAACTGTGGCATATTTTCACAACTAAATCGATGGCCTTTGAAGTTTGGAGTGGCTGTTAATGCCTACCTGTTATGATCGTTCAGTCCATGGGAAAAAAAGGCCCTAATACTCTTTCTTTCCCTCCTAAATAGAGACTCCCACGAAGGTAGGCTGACTAGGCACCACTTTATTTGTGCATCCCAAATGGCACCCTATTCCCTTCATAGTGCACTACTTTTGACCAGAGCTCTATGGGCCATTCTCAAAAGTAGTACACTATATAGGGTGCCATTTGGGATGCAGGTCCTCCAGTCCCCTGTGTAATGGGAAACACTGGGAGGCCCGGGCGGCATGTTGACTAATCACAGGAGGTTAGATTACTACGCCCACAATGAAAGCATGGGTCCTTCAGTAGTGGAATGTTCAGCACTCAACAGGACTGGTACAACAGGTTATTAGGGTTTTCACAAAACAAGGCTGAGGAAATGGGTCTACCTCGGTTGTGATTGGTTGAACAAGACGTCGGACCTTTCGGTTTAATCTGTGTCTGCGGCTGCTGGGACAAATAATAGCGGCGAGTGAGCGTGTAGTAATTTCAGGCAGCCCAGCTTTACAAATAGTTTTTTGGGAGGCTGCGTGCTCAAGCTGTCATTGTTTTATTGTAGCTTTCAGGCATTTAATACAAAGAGGTTCTTACAGGATGAATTGTTGTACGGGAAAATTGGCTTCAATTTAAATGTCACTAACAGTATTGTCGAGGGGCTGATTTGCCGCTCCCTCAGTTTGGTACCTAGCTACTGCAGTTATTTGGATAGTGTTAGCCTAACTAGTATGTTAACCATCATATTGCCTGCTCATTACAATACACAATGGCCACTGTTCTGCAGGCCAGTACATGGAGCTCTAAATTGCCTGGTCGACATGAGTTGACATTAGCTCACACAATGTCTTCCATGACTCATTAAGTCTAAGACCTGAAAAGAGTTGGTCCGAATATTCTGCGAAATCAGGAGACTTACTGCTAATCAACTAATCCGTCTCCCTATTGATTCCGTTAGCCATGTTGTGCTTGGCTTTACTCTTGTTTTACCCTATGTTCTCTAGTCTTTGTCTTTCTGGAGAGTCTTGGCCCTCTTTTGGTCTGTGTTTGCTTGGCCATGTTGACACTCGAGGATGGAGGACTAAGGAGAGACACTGGCGGCGGCGCAAATGGTACCATATCCCCTACATAGTGCGCTACTTTCGATCAGAGCCCTGGTCAAAAGTAGTGCACTGTATGAGGACTAGGGTGCCATTTGGGGTGCATACACTGTCTGGCACACACAGGGGAAGGCTCACTCTTGGATTAGTGCGCTGAATAGGACAAGTCTTGTGGGAAGCGCCAGGGTATTCATCACCAACAGTAACCAACAACTGCAGCACAACAAGGAAAGCATCCATGTCATCAGAGAAAAGCTTTCCTTACCCAGCCTTGCTTATTATAGCCCAGACCAGACCGTGCATGGCCTTCCTTCTCTGCTGCTCTGCAAAGCAAGCCCTCTATACAGAAGCCTACTTACACTCCAAATCAAGTGCTTAGTATTGTAGCACTGTTGGCAATCTTTTAATTTTCTTTTTGGCATTCTTTTTGTCTTAGGCTAACCGTTTTTATCATTTAGGCAAAACGTGGTGTCCGATTCAACGTTCTGTACTCTCCCTCCCTGCAACGTTTGACGGATGAGAGTTGTTTAGGGGAATATTTGATTTATCCTGAGATCCGTTTAAATGTTGTCAGCTTCGTCTTCATTGAGCTCCCTCAAGGTGACATATGGCCTTCATGACATATCTGGACGTATCTGATCATTTAACCATTGTTTGGACTGGTTAGTGCCACAGTGAAGTCTCAAATGAAAAACAAACATCCTTTTTTTTTTTTACCCGGGCATGCTTTGTCATTTACATATCTTATTATCTTCCACATATAGAATTGCTTTAACTTCACCGGTTTCTCTTGGCCAGATTTGTCCTGGCTTTGGGTTAAGTTGGGGTTAATCTGGTTATACATGTTTACATTTATGTTGTACTGTTGGTGCCACATCTTGTGGAAAGAAAACAAAGGCTCAGAGGATGTGGGACTTTTAAAACCAGGGCTAAGGTGGCAGTGTCATGTACATGTCGTCAGATTGTGCCCCATTAGGCCCCTTCCTCTGGGCTACAACACTCGGCCTCTGTTGGTCGGCCCTGGCCTGATTGGGTTCGCACGGTGCCAGCTCATGTACTGGAATCGATGTGGCAGGCAGCGGCCTTGAACCTCTCGGAGAGAAAGAGAGAGGGTCATGAGAGGGCCCCGCGGCTGGCCCCGTGCCCACCACTTCTCTGCTCTAACCTCTTCTCCCTTCTCTAATTTCTCTTCTCCTATAATCTCTCTCTCTATCCCTTCCTCTTCTCCTAACCTCTTCTGTCCTGGCCTAACCTCTCATTTCCTCTGCTCTGCTTTCCTATCATCTTTTCTCATCTCCTCTTTCCTTTCCTCTAACCTCTCTTAGTCCTCGCCTCTCTTTGGGCTCAGTTCTCTAACCTCTCCTGTCCTCTAACTTTTCCTCTCTTCTCTTCCCTTATTTAACCTCTCTCTTCTCTTCCCTTATTTAACCTCTCTCTTCCCTTCCCTTATTTAACCTCCTCTTCTCTTCCCTTATTTAACCTCTCTCTCTCTCTCCTCTTCGTCTCCTCTCTAATTGGCCTCCCGTGGAGTGTTTGATTCCCTCTGCTAGGCGCTCACCAGTCACTCTTTCCTTTTGCCCTTTCTCTCTCTCATGCTGTCTTTTTTCTTCTCTCTATTTGGCTCTCTATCTCTCTCGCTCTCTCAATTCAGTTCTCTCTGTAGTCATCACAGACAGTAGTCCCTCTTGAGATTCTTTAACTTGATCTAACAATGTCTTTTGATGACAGGCGCTGTATCTCACTCACATAATGTTTTCACAATGTCTCTCTATTCTTCTATTGTCCTAGCCTTTATAGAATATGGAACATGAAGGACTGCCACAGACCTATGAAATCTCCTGGCCATCTGTTGTGCATTACTCAAGAAGTCACCTCAAAAAAAAATAGAAACAACCCTCATTTCAGTAAACAACATATAGGAACTCAGGAACAGGAACTCAAGTTCTTCTGTTCACCTCACTTAGAATTCCTCACAATCAAATGCCGACCGCATTATCTACCTAGAGAATTCTCTTTGATTATAATCACAGCCGCATATATCCCCTCCCAAGCAGACACATCGATGGCCCTGAACGAACTTCATTTGACTCTATGTAAACTGGAAACCACATATCCTGAGGCTGCATTTATTGTAGCTGGGGATTTTAACAAGGCTAATCTGAAAACAAGGCTCCCTAAATTCTATCAGCATATCGATTGCGCTACCAGGGCTGGCAAAACCCTAGATCATTGTTATTCTAACTTCCGCGACGCATATAAAGCCCTCCCCCGCCCTCCTTTCGGAAAAGCTGACCACGACTCCATTTTGTTGCTTCCAGCATATAGACAGAAACTAAAACAGGAAGCTCCCGCACTCAGGTCTGCTCAACGCTGGTCTGACCAATCGGATTCCACGCTTCAAGATTGCTTCGATCACGTGGACTGGGATATGTTCCGCATTGCGGCGAACAACAACATTGATGAATACGCTGATTCGGTGAGCGGGTTTAATAGCAAGTGCATCGGTGATGTTGTACCAACAGCGTCTATTAAAACATTCCCAAACCAGAAACCATGGATTGATGGCAGCATTCGCACAAAACTGAAAGCGCGAACCACTGCTTTTAATCAGGGCAAGGTGACCGGAAACATGACCGAATACAAACAGTGTAGCTATTCGCCTTCCCTGTAGCTCAGTTGGTAGAGCATGGTGTTTGCAACGCCAGGGTTGTGGGTTCGATTCCCACGGGGGGCCAGCACAGGAAAAAAAAAAAACAATGTATGAAAGGTTTGCATTCACTACTGTAAGTCGCTCTGGATAAGAGCGTCTGCTAAATGACCAAAAAATGTAAAAATGTCTATTCCCTCCGCAAGGCAATCAAACAAGCTAAGCGTCAGTATAGAGACAAAGTGGAGTCGCAATTCAACGGCTCAGACACGAGAGGTATGTGGCAGGGTCTACAGCCAATCACGGACTATAAAAGGAAAACCCGCTCCATTGCGGACCAGGATGTCTTGCTCCCAGACAAACTAAACAACTTCTTTGCTCGCTTTGAGGACAACACAGTGCCACTGACACGGCCCGCTACCAAAACCTGCGGGCTCTCATTCACTGCAGCCGACGTGAGCAAAACATTTAAACGTGTCAACCCTCGCAAGGCTGCAGGCATCCCAGACGGCATCCCCAGCTGCATCCTCAGAGCATGCGCAGACCTAAATGACTACCGCCCCGTAGCACTCACTTCCGTCATCATGAAGTGCTTTGAGAGACTACTCCAAGACCATATCACCTCCACCCTACCTGACACCCTAGACCCACTCCAATTTGCTTACCGCCCCAGTAGATCCACAGACGACGCAATCACACTGCACACTGCCCTAACCCATCTGGACAAGAGGAATACCTATGTGAGAATGCTGTTCATTGACTACAGCTCAGCATTTAACACCCTAGTACCCTCCAAACTCGTCATCAAGCTCGAGACCCTGGGTCTCGACCCCGCCTTGTGCAACTGGGTCCTGGACTTCCTGACGGGCCACCCCCAGGTGGTGAGGGTAGGTAACAACATCTCCACCCCGCTGATCTTCAACACTGGGGCCCCACAAGGGTGCGTTCTCAGCCCTCTCCTGTACTCCCTGTTCACCCACGACTTCGTGGCCATGCACACCTCCAACTCAATCATCAAGTTTTCAGACGACACTACAGTGGTAGGCTTGATTACCAACAACGACGAGACGGCCTACAAGGAGGAGGTGAGGGCCCTCGGAGTGTGGTGTCAGGAAAATAACCTCACACTCAACGTCAACAAAACAAAGGAGATGATCGTGGACTTCAGGAAACAGCAGAGGGAGCACCCCCCTATCCACATCGACGGGACAGTAGTGGAGAGGGTAGAAAGTTCCTCGGCGTACACATCACGGACAAACTGAAATGGTCCAACCACACAGACAGCGTGGTGAAGAAGGCGCAGCATTGCCTCTTCAACCTCAGGAGGCTGAAGAAATTCGGCTTCTCACCAAAAACACTCACAAACTTTTACAGATGCACAATCGAGAGCATCCTGTCGGGCTGTATCACCGCCTGGTACGGCAACTGCTCCGCCCATAACCGTAAGGCTCTTCAGAGGGTAGTGAGGTCTGCACAACGCATCACCGGGAGCAAACTACCTACCCTCCAGGACACCTACACCACCCGATGTCACAGGAAGGCCAAAAAGATCATCAAGGACAACAAGCACCCAAGCCACTGCCTGTTCACCCCGCTATCATCCAGAAGGTGAGGTCAGTACAGATGCATCAAAGCGGGGACTGAGAGACTGAAAAACAGCTTCTATCTCAAGGCCATCAGACTGTTAAACAGCCATCACTAACATTGAGTGGCTGCTGCCAACATACTGACTCAACTCCAGCCACTTTAATAATGGAAAAATTGATGTAATAAATGTATCACTAGCCACTTTAAGCAATGCCACTTCATATAATGTTTACATACCCTTCGTTACTCATCTCATATGTATATACTGTACTCTATACCATCTACTGCATCTTGCCATCTTGATGTAATGTATCACTAGCCACTTTAAACAATGCCACTTTTATATGTTTACATATCCTACATTACTCATCTCATATGTATATACTGTACACTATACCATCTACTGCATCTTGCCTATGCCGTTCTATACCATCACTCATTCATATTTTTTTTATGTACATATTCTTATTCATTCCTTTACACTTGTGTGTATAAGGTAATTGTTGTGAAATTGTTGGGTTAGATTACGTGTTAGATACTACTGCATTGTCGGAACTAGAAGCACAAGCATTTCGCTACACTCGCATTAACATCTGCTAACCATGTGTATGTGACAAATAAAATAGGATCGACTGCATTATGAGCTCAGTCAATCATGTCATTCTGGCTCATGCTCATTGAGATGTGTTTATCCTGCCTGAGAGCAGCTGAAGTGTTTTGTAGAGTCCATTATGCCTCTAAAGTACTGTGGTACCCTCCTACAGTACAAGATGTGCTGACACACTCATTGAGCTCGCACACTTTCCAATTTTCTCTCACACAAATTATTTGACTCGTCCTCTCTCCTTACTCTCGCTCACTATCTCACACACACACACTTTTGTGTGTTTACTGCTTCCTGTCCAGAAGTAGTACATAACCTTGGTGAAAGGAACACACAATTACAGTAAAACCTAAAAACAGCCGTCCCTCAATGACAACTAGGTTGTGAAGCACACAGACTAAAAGCCATTTTTCTGACTGCCGCCTCACACTGAAACAAATTTGTAGGACTGTGAGTAGAGTAGTCATTGGCAGACCATGGGCAATTCAGTTTTGCATATGGCATTTAAGTTGTGTATATATTTTAGTATTGCAAGCGAAAAAAGGCATTGCACAAAATAAATATTTGTGTTCTGCTGACATCAAATGTATTACCATGGGTCCCCTGAAAATCATTTGCCCTGCTTAAAAACGAGAGTGCTTCTTGTTTTTGATTGGTTGCAGATGTAAACGCACTTAGCAGCCTCATTGGGTTGAGTTAAATTGAAACTGTATACTCCCCTGGTGGTAGGCAGATACGCAACCAGAGTTGATTTCTTTCATTAATGGCCTCTTGTCTGGATATATTTCCCTGAAGAGTCTGACGGCCATGATAATACTGATGATACTTCCGCTTAAAGTCTATGGTACCTTTTGTTATTTAGTTTGCTCGTGTATATCCAGTTAGGAGGCCACTATCTTATTTAGGATCAGCTCTACTTAGCAAGTATAGCCGAATGCCAGCCTCACCCATCATGTACACAACAACCACACTGTCTCTGGATCAGTTGTAAAGACCACGCAAAGTGGCCACACAGGATTCTCATACACTACCTATAGCTGTAGGTCAATCGACACCACTCTGTGGAACTACAGTGACAGAAGGGTTTTGTTTGGTTTTATATCGGTGTTTTACACGTGGTCTGTTTCTGGTTTCCTCTCACAGGCAGTTTCCCAGATGCTGATGGCTTACCTCTCCCGCCTCACAGCTATCGCTGACAACAAGATCAACTGTGGGCCTGCCCTCACATGGATGGAGGTGAGCTTCTGTCTGGGTTTATGTCTGTCCGTCTATCAATCTCCCACTCTACACAAATACACCACACGTAAAACATAGTTTTCCATTTTCTCTCTCTCTTGAACACATCTGCTTACTGCTCCTCTTTCTTTACTCACTTATTTATATATGTTTATATATATAATGAAACCTTTATTTTACTAGGCAAGTCAGTTCAGAACAAATTCTTATTTACAATGACGGCCTACCCCAGCCCAACGCGGACGACGCTGGGCCAGTTGTGCGCTTCCCTATGGGACTCCCAATCACAGCCGGATGTGATACAGCCGGGATTCGAACCAGGAACTGTAGTGATGCCTCTTGCACTGAGATGCAGTGCCTTACACACACTAGAACCGTAGCTCACCAACCCAGTGTAACCTGTCTACATTGACAGACAGTAAATATGACACTACCTTGACTGTGTGTGTGTTTTCCAGGTTGATAACAAAGGCAACCACTTACTGGTCCACGAGGAGTCCTCCATCAACGTGCCCGCCATCGCCGCCGCCCATGTCATCAAACGCTACATTGCCCAGGCCGCCGACGAGCTCTCCTTCGAGGTGACAGGGAGAGTTGACACACATTTAAACACATTTGCACATGCATGCACACACACTCACATGGACATACACTACATTCAGAAAGTATTTAGACCCCTTGACTTTTTCCACATTTTGTTACATTACAGCCTTATTCTAAAATTGATTTTTTTCTCCCTCATCAATCTACACACATAATGACAAAGCAAAAAGAGGTTTGTAGAAATGTTTGCAAATCCATTAAAATCTTTAAATGAAATATCATATTTACTTAAGTATTCACACCCTTTACTCAGTACTTTGTTGAAGCACCTTTGGAAGTGCTTAATGCCTTGAGTCTTATTGGGTTTGACGCTACAAGCTTGGCACACCTGTATTCGGGGAGTTTCTCCCGTTCTTCTCTGCAGATCCTCTCAAGCTCTGTCAGGTTGGATGGGGAGCATTACTGCACATTTTTTTCAGGTCTCTCCAGAGATGTTCGATCGGGTTCAAGTCCGGTCTCTGGTTGGGCCACTCAAGGACATTCAGAGACTTGTCTCGAAGCCACTCCTGCGTTGTCTTGGATGTGTGCTTAGGGTCGTTTTCCTGTTGGAGGTGAACCTTCGTACCAGTTTCATCAAGGATCTCTCTGTACTTTGCTCCATTCAACTTTCCCTCGATCCTGACTCGTCTCCCAGTCCCTGCCACTGAAAAACATCCCCACAGCATGACGCTGCCACCACCATGCTTCACTGTAGGAATGGTGCCAGGTTTCCTCCAGAATTGACGCTTGTAATTCAGGCCAAAAAGTTCAATCTTGGTTTCATCAGACCAGAGAATCTTGTTTCTCATGGTCTTAGGCCTTTAGGTTCCCTGTCATGTGCCTTTTACTGAGGAGTGGCCTCCGTCTGGCCACTCTACCATAAAGGCCTGATTGGTGGGGTGCTGCAGAGATGGTTGTCCTTCTGGAAGGTTCTCCCATCTCCACAGAGGAACTTTGGAGCTCTGTCAGAGTGACCATCTGGTTCTTGGTCACCTCTCTGACCAAGGCCCTTCTCCCCTGATTGCTCAGTTTGGCCATGCAGTCAGCTCTAGGAATAGTCTTGGTGGTTTCAAACTTCTTCCATTTAAGAATGATGGAGGCCGCTGTGTTCTTGTGGACCTTCAATGCTGAATACATTTTTTGGTACCCTTCCCCAGATCTGTGCCTTTGCACAATTCTGTGTCGGAGCTCTACGGACAATTCCTTCGACCTCATGGCTTGGTTTTTGCTCTGACATGCACTGTCATCTGTGGGACCTTATGTAGATGTACCATCAATTGATTTGACCACAGGTGGACTCCAATCAAGTTGGAGACAGGATGTACCTGAGCTCAATTTTGAGTCTCATAGCAAAGGGTCTTAAGTACTTATGTAAATACATTATTTTTTAATAATAAAAAAAAAAAAATAGCAAACCTTTTGCTTTGACAGTATGAGGTATTGTGTGTAGATTGGTGAGGAAAATGTATTCAATTTTAGAATAAGGCTGTAACATAACAACATTTGGAAAAAGTCAAGGGGTCTGAATACTTTCCGAATACATGGAGATGTCATGGATGAATGGATGTGCTTGTATGCGGTAATAAATAACCGTATGTATTTTCTGAGAACGTTTCTCTTTGCTGTATGGACACCATGACAGGTTATCTGCATCATATTTACTCTTATATAGACGTCTCAATACATTACGTTGTTCCTAGGGTGTTGTTTCTCCATTTCTCTTTTCATACACTACATCTGATTCTACATCTAATTATTATGTAGAAATGCAGTCAGTGGTTCCCAAACTTTTCTTAGCAAGGTATCCCTAATAATATCCCCTCTATAGTATGGGTTAGTTAGTATGTAGTTTCCCCTCAAATGTATTCACAACATGACTTGATCCAGCTATCCCCGCTTTCTTCTTCTCTCTCCCCCTTTCCCTTTCTCCTCTCTCTTTCCCCTGACAGGTTGGGGACATCGTGTCTGTTATTGACATGCCCCCCAAAGAGGACACCACATGGTGGAGGGGCAAGCACGGCTTTCAGGTTGGTGGCCCAGAAGTGCGTGCGCATTTGCGCGCGCACGCACACACACACACACACTGTGTCGCAATCTAGAATCTGGGGTTGATAAGTTGCATACAGATGGCTTGGCATCCACATCTACTGATCTACGATAGACTCCACAAGGCCAGGATTTCAATTGTGCTTTTCTCATTTGGTTCACGTTTGGTTTGGCTGTTTAGCTAATTTTACTCTGTGTACAAATGAAAATTGGCTCATATTGTTCATTTGGGTGAAACATTTCTCTTGTCAGTTAATTCATACATACAAAATGCGTACAAAATAAGTGGTTGTTCTCGATCGGGATGTGATTATATTAGCTTAGCTAAGTTTTCCAGTATTCCATTTAAAGTTATCAATAGTCTTTCTTTGAGCCCAATGATGCTCAGTTTTGTGTGTCTGTTGATCCAGTCCAGCTGAACTTCCTGTGCCCTTCGCATTGAACCGCGGCAGTGTTCTGATCATAGCTTACCCCTTAGCACTGCCTCCTGCTCTCAGCTCGCTGCCCCGGGGATTCAGGCCAGCTGGGAGGGCGGCCATGTTGGACGGGGCTTCACAACATGTTATTGAACGCAAGGATGATCGGGAACTGTTGGTTTGTTGTACTGTAGCTGTGTATATACTGAGTTGACAGAGGAGAGTAGCTTGTTTGTTTGGTTTTTTGGTATATCATACAGAGTAAGGTTCCTTTGTTTTGTTAAAGATATTATCTGTCAAAGCTTTCAATAATGTAACTCGCGGCACTCATTCCTAGGAAGAAATGTCTCATACATGCATGTCGTCAACAAAGATGTCATAACTATGTTATTACACAGTGTTGGTCCTTGAAACCAGTCTGGATATTGGTGGAAACACCACTGTGTTTGTTGCTACTGGATATTGAACTGTTGATTGGATGGTATACCTATTAGCACAAAGCAGATGTCCATGTCCTCCCTCCTATCGCCACCGGATGTCAGTCAGCCACCCTAGAGGCAGTCTGAGTCCGTCTGTGACTGGAGGTGGATAGGCAGCTGACATCTGTCTTTATTTACCAGCCGGACTGCAGAGCCTCATAGAAAGAGCGGGTGAGAGAGAGAGATAAAAGGGAGGGAAGGAGAGAAAAAGCTGGAGGAGCAACAGAGAGGGAGAGAGCAAATCCAACCATGGAAAGGGTGAGCTGCTTTTGTTGAATGCTCAGCATGAGTCAACTCTTTCTCTAGTATAGTACTGTTTGTAAGTCACGAGACAGCTGGACCTTGGATCCATATGATGGTCGCATTCAACCTTCAACCCCTTTATCAGTCGCATTACTACAAGATGGAGGCAGTTTATGTTGCAAAGCGTGCAGGCTATGTACTCCAAGCTAATAGAAACACTTCTTTGACAGTGTATTAGTGTAGTCTGGGTCTCCATGTTAGGAATCGCACAAGTCAAGATGTGTTCCTCAGTGGACTAGATGAATAGTTGATAATAACAGAATGCTTTTGTCAAGCTGCTCTACTGGGAATGGCTTTGATTTAGCAGTTTCCCCCGTCTTCATTAAAGCACGTTAAAATATGTATACCTAGTCTTCCTCCAACCTCCTTAAGTGAAGCCTAGAGATCTTCTATTATACAAAATGTATTTCTTAACACACAGTTTAGCCTGAAGGCATCTTATGTCTATTTTGCATTGGGAGAATCAGTTGTGTTATATCAGAATTGAGTTGTTTTACACATGTTTATTGTTCATTCGTAAATACATTTGAAGATTACTTTTAACATCTGTGTTCAATAAGGATATTTTGCTTTCTGGTTGACTGTGGGGATTTGAAACTATCACAGTCTGTTCTCGCCCGTTCTTCTGATATAAAACATTTGGGGTATACACACGCGCACGCAGACAAACACACATATTGACCCCACCGGGCTTTACCTCCACATCAGGTGGCACAGAAAACTCCTAAATACCATAGCTTGGGCAGCTATTCAGCAACATGATCTTGACTGAACACTGCAACGAGCACTGCACAGTGCCAAGTAGTATCCTAGGGTCAAAGTACGCTCCGCGCTGGTCGTGCACCAGCCTTTTAGTACATGTTTATACCAACTGCCTATGGACTCCTTAATACATAGAGAGGTCTCCAACAACATACCCGAAACACAGTGGTGAAATGTTGATATTAGCCGCACAACATTGAAGAAGGACCTTAAGTGGATGAAGCTTGTTTATCAGTCTTTAATGGTAATGCGCTCTTTCGCTCGCTCTCACACTAACACACACACACACACGCGGTTACTGATCCTCTCTGCTTACTCTCGCGCTCTCTCTCACTAAAAGTGTTGTGTGTCCTCTCCCCAGGTTGGCTTCTTTCCCAGTGAGTGTGTGGAGCTGATAAACGACAAGGTGCCGCAGTCCGTCACCAACTCGGTGCCAAAACCAGGTACCGTACTTCCTCTCCAACAACCACAGTGAGGTGTCCTTGAATCTCCTAACGGTCGTTCCCACTGGGTGCTATGTTGTTTTTGGTGGTGTGTGGATAAAGTATAAAGTACGGCTTATCAAAAAATGTGCGGTTGTTGTGGCTTTGACATTATTAACTATGAACGACTAACAACATATCTCTGTTTCTGCTAGCAGGAAGCAATTGGTTATAGAAAATGTGTACCGTGTATATCAATGTGATAAGGTATGATAATGTCTGGTGAGATTGGTGTGTGGTATGATGATGTGGTGGATGGGATTTATGATATGTCGTGGTGACTAAACTGCAGCAGGTGCTAGTGCCACTCTGTGGAGGAGTAAGGGTAATGCTCTACACAAGTGTCTCTGTCTCAGGCCAGCTGAGGCTAAAGCACCTAGCATTCCACTTGGAAAGTTTAGTGACAGCATAAGCCTCGGGATTGTTTGAAGAGACTTGTGTATTCAACACAATTCTAGACTGCAAAAGAAAAACATACAGTGCATTCGGAAAGTATTCAGACCGCTTGACTTATTCCACAAAATTGATTAAATTATTATTTATTCTCATCAATCTACACACTACATCATAATGACAAAGCGAAAACGGGTTTTTAGAAATGTTTGCAAATGTATAATTATTATTTTTTTTAAAGGTACTTATTTACATACAGTACCAGTCAAAAGTTTGGACAGACCTACTCGTTCAAGGGTTTTTCTTTATTTGTATTATTTTCTACAGTGTAGAATAATAGTGAAGACATTAAAACTATGAAATAACATATGGAATCATGTAGTAACCAAAAACGTGTTAAACAAATCAATATATTTTATATTTTGAATTCTTCAAAGTAGCCACCCTTTGCCTTGATGACAG
Source organism: Salmo salar (assembly GCF_965601325.2). Classification (NCBI taxonomy): domain Eukaryota; kingdom Metazoa; phylum Chordata; class Actinopteri; order Salmoniformes; family Salmonidae; genus Salmo; species Salmo salar. Next base: position 72,478,980 of record NC_138303.1, read on the forward strand.
CTTTGCACACTCTTGGCATTCTCTTAACCAGCTTCACTTGGAATGCTTTTCCAACAGTCTTGAAGTGTATATATGTATATGTATGCATGTGTATACATGTATGTATGGGCATATATGTATATGTATGTATGTATGTGTATATATATATGTGTGTGTGTGTGTGTGTGTGTGTGTGTGTGTGTGTGTGTGTGTGTGTGTGTGTGTATGTATATATGTATATATATATATATATATGTGTGTGTGTGTATATATATATGTGTGTATATGTATATATATATATGTGTGTATATGTATATATATATATGTGTATATGTATATGTATGTATATGTATATATATTATATATATGTGTATATGTATGTATATGTATATATATATATATATATATGTGTATATGTATGTATATATATATATATGTGTATGTATGTATATACACTGCTCAAAAAAATAAAGGGAACACTAAAATAACACATCCTAGATCTGAATGAATGAAATAATCTTATTAAATACTTTTTTCTTTACATAGTTGAATGTGCTGACAACAAAATCACACAAAAATAATCAATGGAAATCCAATTTATCAACCCATGGAGGTCTGGATTTGGAGTCACTCAAAATTAAAGTGGAAAGCCACACTACAGGCTGATCCAACTTTGATGTAATGTCCTTAAAACAAGTCAAAATGAGGCTCAGTAGTGTGTGTGGCCTCCACGTGCCTGTATGACCTCCCTACAACGCCTGGGCATGCTCCTGATGAGGTGGCAGATGGTCTCCTGAGGGATCTCCTCCCAGACCTGGACTAAAGCATCCGCCAACTCCTGGACAGTCTGTGGTGCAATGTGGCGTTTGTGGATGGAGCGAGACATGATGTCCCAGATGTGCTCAATTGGATTCAGGTCTGGGGAACGGGCGGGCCAGTTCATAGCATCAATGCATTCCTCTTGCAGGAACTGCTGACACACTCCAGCCACATGAGGTCTAGCATTGTCTTGCATTAGGAGGAACCCAGGGCCAACCACACC